>NC_057809.1:544416850-544424948 GCF_018294505.1 Triticum aestivum | reverse complement strand
CCCCTCACCCGCTGCCGCCGCCCCTATAGCGCCGCCGCCGCCGCCCTAGCACGCCGCCGTCGCCACCGTTCGCCCCGCCTCGCCGGAGGTAGCCCCGCGCCTCTCTTTTTATTCCCCGCGGTTCGGTTCTTTTAAAAGAAACCGTTCTGGTTTTCTTTCCCGGTTTTTCTCTCCGATTCTTCGTTTCTTTTCCGAAAACCCTAGATCGGGTTTTCGTTTTCTTTTTTGGTTTCTTTTCCGAAAACCCTAGATCGGTTTTCGTTCTTTTTTGGACCGTTCGTCTCAACGAACGTGATCACTGATTATTCCCGGTTAACGACGCGCGTTCGTTTAACCGTTCGTCTCTTTCTTTTTGTCGGATTTATTCCGCGATCGCGATCTCAGATCCGATCTTCGTTCTAGTTTATCTTCTCGCTCGTTTATCGGAATCAGGTGATTCAAGCGCCTGGAGTTTCGTCTCGAAACCGCCGTTCCGTCTATTCAACTTAAACAAGTTTTTGCCTGGTAAAATTTGACCTAGTTTCATCTTGCTAGAACCGAGTTCTTTTCTTCTGCCGTTTGTTTTCCGTTTCTTTGTTCAGTTCTTTCTTTCTTTCTTTGCAACCGAAGTTCTTAAGTTGAACCTTCTGGTTCGTTCTCTCGTTCGAGTTTTACTTGTGCATTAGATGAGTACTTATTATGTGGTTACTATTGTTTTCTTACGATAGATTGACCGGAGTGTGACGAGTAGATCTATCATGAGTTTTGAGTGTGAATCATCTTCACCAACATTGCAGGCAAGTTCACACTTTGATCATACCTTTTCTACAACCCAGTTTTATTGCATTAGATCAATCCTCACACATTGCATGATTAGGATCTAATTAAATTGTGGGATGGGAAGTAGATGAGGTAGTACCTATTACCTGTATTATTATGAAACCTTTGGGAGTTACTTCTACGTTTGCTTATTATGCCATGCTATGCTAGTAGACGTGGATTGGGTGAGTGATATCCATGACAGATGTGAGTTGATAATTTTTAAAGGTTTATCTAAGGTGGCAACTTAAACACACATCTGGGTGGATTGAGGCACCTGATGTCTATCAGGACTTGCCTGTTTTATTTTGGACCGCCACCCAGGCTCGAAGGGATCATAAGATCTTTCATGCTAGAAACTTTCGTGTGCAGCCACAAGCCATTATGGGCTCTGGCGTAGTTGACTAAGTTGTGCGAACTCTTACGGGTAGACTAGCAGATGTAGGGGAAAGTAGGCGTACCGGTCTACCCACATCTAAGGTGCTAGCGCTTCCGAAAGACTGTGTCTCGGTCATCCGTCTTCTCAAACACCCTGCAGTGCGAGAAACCAAACGGAGGCGATCAAGTCTTGTGGGGAAAAGTGTGCAAACCTCTGCAGAGTGTACAAACTAATCATGATTAGCCGTGTCCCCGGTCATGGACATCTTGAGTATCTAGTACTTGAATATCATGTGAATCTCATCATGTTACTTCTAATTAATGTTGTCGGGTTTTAATTATTTTTAATTGGGTTTGAGAATGCTGTCAACCATTCTCAATGTTCAACAACCACCATGATAGTTAAATAAATTTATTCCGTTGTAGTAGGGAAAAATTGGCTTTATGCAAAAACCTTATAACCATAGAGCTTTTCCACCAGCCAAATATGCATGTAGTGATAGCCATTGTTCATCATTTTTCTCTATGGTGTGAATTTGCTAGTACATTCAATGTACTGACCCGTTTTGGGCTGCAACGTCTCATGTTGCAGGATTATCTTACGACGAGTAAGTGATACGTTAGGGTTACGATTTCTACACTCAACTTTGCCGTTGGTGTTGATGGGAATCCACAACCTTGTTGCTTCCGCTATATGGATTGAGGTAATAGTATTTACGTTATTTTATACATGTGATTTACCTCTGTTATAAATCCTTCGAGTACTGTGTGTGTCAGCATACCGATCCAGGGATGACACGTAAGCACAGAGACTTGACCCATTCGGGTCGGGTCGCTACATACATGAGCCGGACAGCCAACCTTAATGTTCCTCAATTTTAGTGCAACTACTAAAGAAGAACCTGCCAGCTCACAAGAGCAAGTACTTCTTGCTAGCTGAATGATGCAATCTTTGCTTCATTTCAGGTGAACTGCAGAAAAAGGTGCATGAATTGAATCATGGAACTCCAGGCATACCTCATCCAAGTAGAGCTAGAGGTTGAGTTCAAGGAGGTTGCTATTAAAGCAAAATCATGCTCTCCTGTCTCCTTGTTTGTGTTGTGCAAACATGTTGTGCAAATAGGAATACTCAACTACAGATGTTGTGACGGTCAAGAACATTCGCCAAGTTCTTCGATTGTATGACATGGCTAGCCAAGATGGATTTAATCCCGATATTTACTTTATCAAAAGGCTCTAATGGGTTGGTTCTGAATCTTGCAAGCTGGGAATTAGTGAGATGTGTAGGCATCTTTTTTGTACTTATTATTTGGATCTTATTTGTTAGTTCTGAATCTTGCAAGTTGGGAATCAATGAGATGTGTAGGCATCTTTGTTGTACTTATTATTTGGATCTTATTTGTTGGTTCTGAATCTCCCAAGATGGGAAACACGACATGATGTTGCAGAGGACAACAACCATAACAAACAGTTCAAACTCGATAGTATTATCTTTTGTGAAAGTGCGACAAATGTGATGATCGTGTGCGTCCTGAGAATAATAATTCTAATTGTTGTGCATGTTGATCTTGTGGCACTGATAGAACGAGCGAATGCATTGCTTGTTTTAAGTACAAATTTCTATTAAAGCTAATTAAATTTAAGTAAAGTGACCATTAACTCCAATTATTACCGTACCAATACAGACCCGCTCGTGAACCGACGTGTGGCCGAGGGTGCATCTTCTGCCGGGCGTGCAGCGGACAAGGGAGGGGTAGTAACTGTTGTCGCCTGTACACACTCAGCTTACTGTTGAATCCAGTTCCCCAAGAGTTGAAAAACAAACTGCTGCCATGGCCTACACACTCGTTCACTCGAAGAGACTCCAATGGCGATCCGAGGGGTGAGCCTGCTGGATATGGACTTCAGCAAGGAGTTCCCCTTTGAGTTCGCCGTTCAGTCCTATGGCTGCACCAAGTTGAATGTGATGTACACCAATGATACGGACTCGGTGAAGCTCTGCCTCGCCTCAGTCCTATGGCTGCACTAGGTTCTGGAGCATTCGCCCGTTTCATCGGCATCACCGACTGCACCTTCGCTACGGTGGAGAGAAGGAAGAACGCGACGATTCGGCCATCTGGTGCAACAAGCTTGTCGACATCTAGAAGCAATACAAGATCATCAGCAATAGGCAGGAGAAGGACTCCGTGGTTGACCTCGCTGAGACCATCATCGACCCCTGATACGCCAACATGAAAGAAGATGACCTGAACACGTGGGAGGTACCTCTGAATCTAGCCTACATAACCTACGCGGCCAAGGGTGCATACGCATGCTACGACATGTACATGTAGATCTTGGACATGAGGGCGTGTCTGCTTCCCGTAACCGACGAGTACACGGACAGCCGCAGCGATCAAGCATGACAGGAAGGTCTAGATTTTGTACTTTATCTATTTATAAGCACCTTTATCATGTGAGTGTTTCATGCATTAGCCTATGTGTCGTAATTATCTGTTTTGTCTGGAATATTTCTTTTAAAACCCATTAACCTGATTGCTTTTTTAGTGGCAATTTTCTTATGTATGTAAACTAGTTCACTTGTTCGTAAAAAAACTAGTTCACTCAGCTGCCGTGCTTTGAATCTCCTTCCTCCCAACATATTCCCCTCCTCAAGTGGACCCAGCAGGTCTCTGAATTTTCTCCCACTTTCTTTTTCGATGTAAACTGAGTTTTCTCCCAGTACTTTCCCCTAGAACCAACTCAACTGTCCAACGTCTAGCCTAAAAAATAATAATACCCCATGTACTATTAACTCGTCAAATTAAAATGATATTTTATTTCGTAAGTTGAAAGATCTTACAAAATAATAATAATAATTGTTTATATATAACTTGGCAAGTTAACTCCTAGTGATTGCGTATATAAGCTTGCAAAGATTTTACTGACGTGCAATCATGTGTTTATGTTTTTATAACATTTCTCCGTCTAGCCCAACATGATATTTTCACACAGCCCAGCCAGTTTGTGGCTTTCGAGAAAAATGCAAATGGGATTTAAATGGACTGCATATATGCTACATCATTGTTTCACCCAGCCCACCAAATGGACTAAAAAACAAATGGACTGACAGCTGGGACGACGGCCACAACCCAGTTTTTTTGTGATTTGCCAAGTAAGTCGCTTTGTCAGGCCTGTTGGGCTGCAAATCTTTCAAGACGAGGAGAGCTTTCATTCGGCTGGCTGAGAAAATGGCCCATCAGTAGTGAGAAATGGGTTGTACATTTTTAAAACACATCAAACCGGCAATTAGTTTCAAATATCTTTTTTTTCATTTTGAGATTTTAAATTACATTAATTTTTATGCGTGGAGAATTTGTTGGATTTTATATTGATATACATTTATTTTTAAAATCAGTTTGAATGTGAGTCGAAATTTCGGGATTAAAAACAGTTCGGACCGCACCGAAATATGCAAAATTTCGTATAATTTTTTAACCGTGGCCACAATATGGGCTGTAATGCTAACAAAAAGAATATGGGCTCCAAAAAAACCTTAAGAATTAGCAAATGGGTTGTATGTTGTTTTCCACAGATTTGAGGCTTTCCTAAAAAAGGTTGACACACAAGCAGTGACTATTGGATGGCCATCCAACGGCCATCGTGCTTCTTCAATCTCTGCTCTTCCTGCTCAAGTCGCTCAAACAGGCGCCGGCGGGACTGCCTGCTCCCTCCTCCCCGCGGCCGGCTCTGCTGCCGCGCAGGCCTCACCGCCCCACCGTACTCCCATCGCTAGCCTAGCCATCCCTCTACTCACCCACACCTGCTGTTATTCTCCGGCGACGGCAGACGAAACAGTAAACCCTCGTACAGTCGTACTCCCCTCCGCGTGGGAAACAACTGCCGAGTCCTTCCTGCCTCCATGTCGTTCCCTTCCTAGGCCTCGCCGTCGTCCACCGCCCTGGTGCTCTCGGCGTGGCCTGGTCAACATGGTCAACGACCGACATGCATCTGAAGTGGACTTTACGTGGAGAGGACGACAGCTGGGTCCACGGCCTCACGCAAGGAAATGCCTCCTTATTACGTGCAAAATAATGATTCCTCCACCTGACATCAAGGACCCACCGAAAGGGCCTCTGTATTTCGCGAAAAAGACGTTATCGCCGCTGACTGCTCGGACCCACCAGCTATATCTTCGCACACAAGGAAGTGCCTCCTTATTATGCACAAAAAAATGAATACTCCCCCTGTTAGCTGGGACCTAGTATAGTGGCAGGCTGACTTGTGGGCCTACTAAGTTGATGGGGACGGAGGGCTTTGTCAACTTAGTCAATATGCATGATTCTAGCTCCAGTGACCGTACAATGTCCATCCAGCGGTCGTAGTGCTTCTACAACCTCTGGTCTTCTTGCTCCAGCCGCCCAAACCAGCGCGGTCGTGCCTCGTGCTCCTGCCTCCCGTGGCCGGCTGCGATGCGGCGGAGGCCTCACCGCCCCTACTACTCCCACCGCTGGCGAGGCCATCCCTCTACTCACCCACACCCCCTGTTATTCTGCAGCGATGACAGCCTCACACCGCAGCGAACCAGTGAACCCTTGTACTCCTCTACGCGTGGGCATCCACTATCGCGTCTTCCCCGGCTCCGCGTCGTCCCCTTCCTAAGCCTCGCCGTCGTCCACCGCCCTGGTGCTCTCGGCGTGGTGTGGTCAACGTGGTCAAGGAACGGCTTCCATCAGACATGGACTGTACGTGGAGAGGCTGACAGCTGGGTCCACGACCGCAGCAAGGAAGTGCCTCCTTATTACGTGCAAAATAATTATTCTTCCACTTGACAGCGGGACCCACCGGATGGGCCACCGTATTTCGTGAAAAAATGTTTCCCCCTGACTGCTGGGACCCACCAGCTACATCTTCGCATGCAAGGAAGTGCGTCCGGGCAAAAAAACGATTTGCCCCCTGACTGCTGGGACCCACCAGCTACATCTTCGCAGGCAAGGAAGTGCCTGACAGTCGGGACCCACCTGGTCGAAGCATACGTAGCGCTGTCATTCTGGTCGCGAACATGTACATACATACTGGTCGATGTAGTGGCGCGCACATGTCGTAGTAGAGGCGCACACGTAGCATTTACACGTACGTACAGCGGCCAGAGTGCAAGAAAGAAAATACGGCCACGTATGTGTACATACGGGCGGGGTCTAGAACACCTACTCGCGCATACGTACGGCCAGGGCTCATGTAGATGGCTCGGTCGGAACGGAGAAACATCGTCATCATTGTGTTCATGGAGAGGCAACAGAATGCGTCGTGTTCATGGGGAGGCAACGGAATGCGTCGTGTTCATCGGGAGGGCTTGGACGGAACAGGCGATGGAAACGAGGCCCGGCGTACCGCAGAACGGACGAAACGGCCTTGTGTTCGACCGGCCACGTTCGAAACGGGATCCTGTTCATCGGGAGGGGTCTGGCGTACCGCAAAAAGGAGGAAACGGACCTCCTATGGTCGAAACGGGGGTCCTGTTGATCGGGAGGGGTGTGGCGTACCGCAAAACGGACGAAACGGACTTGTGTTGGAGCGCTACGGTCGAAACGGAGGTCATGTTCATCGGGAGGGGTGTGGCGTACCGCAAAACGGGACTCCACGGGATACTGTTCATCTCCATCGTCGACCTCCTCCAGCCTCCACGGGCTCCTGTTCATCCAGCCTCCACGGGCTCCTGTTCATCCAGCCTCCACCGCGCGCTACTCCACCGGCTACTGTTCAACCACCCCTCCACCATCTACTGTTCATCCAGCCCTCCACACCATGGGGTCCTATTCAACCACCCCTCCACGGGCACCCCTCCATCGTCTATTGTTCATCCAACCCTCCACACGACGGGGTCCTGTTCAACCACCCCTCCACCATCTACTATTCATCTAGCCCTCCACACCACGGGGTCCTGTTCATCCACCCCTCCACGGGCACCCCTCCACCGTCTACTGTTTATCCAGCCCTCCACCACACCACAGGGTCCTATTCATCCAGAGGCAACGCCACCGCTCACTGTTCATCCAAACCCCCCTCGCAACGCTCACTGTTCATCCCATCGACCGGCTTCAGTTAGCAGCAGTAGCGAAGGAATCGCTCGATCGGGTTCAGTTAACGGCCGTTGATCGATCGCTCGGGTTCAGTAACGCGTAGCCTGCAGTGCAATCGCTCGGGTTCAGTCAGAGCCCAACGCCTCACTCGGGTTTAGATAGAGCCAACGCCTCGCACACACGCGCGTACGTGTACGAGAGAAACGCGCATCGCTCGGCCCCCGACCTCCCACCGTAACCGGGAACTCCCCCAAATTTTCCTCGCCCTCGCTTCTACCATAGTTTTTTCCGTCATGGACGGCCCAAAGAATGTCATGCAGCTGCATCTCCGGCCCGCCCAGGACGAAAAGCCCATTTTCTATCATGATTTTTTGTCATAGAAGTAGGAGCCCACCACATCTATGATGATACCGGGTTTTGTCACAATTATCATCATAGAAGTGTCATATGTATGACAGAAAAAAAATTCGTTTGGCCCAAAATGTCACGGATGTGTCTTTTTTTGTAGTGTGGACTACAGCTAAGCCCCCGAGTGAGAGGCTTGCTCATCACTCGGTAGGATTTTATAACCTTAGGCGAGTACTGGACTGCAGCTAAGCCCCCGAGTGAGAGGATTGCTCACCACTCGGTAGGATTTTACAAACTTAGGCGAGTACTGCACTGCAGCTAAGCCCCCGAGTGGGAGGATTGCTCACCACTCGGTAGGATTTTACAAACTTAGGCGAGTACTAGACTGCAGCTAAGCCCCCGAGTGGGAGGATTGCTCACCACTCGGTAGGATTTTACAAACTTAGGCGAGTACTGGACTGCAGCTAAGCCCCCGAGTGAGAGGATTGCTCACCACTCTGTAGGGTTTTCTTTCG
>NC_057809.1:544404440-544416570 GCF_018294505.1 Triticum aestivum | reverse complement strand
TTCGTTTGGCCCAAAATGTCACGGATGTGTCTTTTTTTGTAGTGTGGACTACAGCTAAGCCCCCGAGTGAGAGGCTTGCTCATCACTCGGTAGGATTTTATAACCTTAGGCGAGTACTGGACTGCAGCTAAGCCCCCGAGTGAGAGGATTGCTCACCACTCGGTAGGATTTTACAAACTTAGGCGAGTACTAGACTGCAGCTAAGCCCCCGAGTGGGAGGATTGCTCACCACTCGGTAGGATTTTACAAACTTAGGCGAGTACTGGACTGCAGCTAAGCCCCCGAGTGAGAGGATTGCTCACCACTCTGTAGGGTTTTCTTTCGAACTTAGGGGAAATGGATTCGCGGCTAAGCCCCCGAGTGAGAGGCTTGCTCATCACTTGGTAGGATTTTCTTTCGAACTTAGGCGAAACGGATTCGCGGCTAAGCCCACCCACTGGGGGATTTCAGAGGTAAATGAAAACAACAACAATCGTGCGAGAAGACTGTAAAGCTCTTGTCTTTGATGAACAAATTACAAAGGTATTTCTTATTACATTTTATTCGAATGAGTGCTTAAGTATAAAAGGGGAGGAGCAGCTCCGCGTTCCAAGCCCGTGGCTCATCCTTATGACGCTCGACACTGTAAAGATGGTATGCTCCATTGTGGAGAACTTTGGTGATGATGAAGGGGCCTTCCCAAGCAGGGGCGAGCTTGTGTGGTTTCTGTTGATCCACTCGAAGAACCAAGTCTCCCTCTTGAAAGGTTCGACCCCTCATGTTTCTTGCGTGGAATCGACGCAAGTCTTGCTGATAAATGGTCGACTGGATCAAGGCCATCTCTCTTTCCTCTAAGAGATCGACTGAATCTTGTCGGGCCTGTTCTGCTTCCTCTTCGGAGAAGAGCTCGAATTGGGGTGCATTGTGGAGCAGTTCACTTGGCAGAACAGCTTCGGCTCCATAGACCAAAAAGAAAGGAGTTCGTCCAGTCGATCGATTGGGAGTTGTCCTCAAACCCCAAAGAACTGACGGAAGTTCATCGACCCAAGCGTCTGCTGCGTGTTTGAGATCATGCATTAGTCGTGGTTTCAGTCCTTTGAGAATTAGGCCATTCGCTCTTTCTGCTTGTCAGTTCGACTGCGGGTGAGCGACTGAAGCATAGTCGACTCGTGTGCGTTGAGAAGCGCAGAAAGCTCTAAACTCATCAGAATCAAAGTTCGACCCGTGTCAATGATGATGTTGTGTGGAACTCCATATCTGAATGTCAATTCTCTGATAAAACTGATAGCGGTGCTAGCGTCAAGATTCTTAATAGGTTTAGCTTCAATCCATTTGGTAAACTTGTCGACTGCTACGAGCACATGAGTGAAGCCGCTCCTACCGGTTCTTAGTGGTCCAACAATATCCAATCCACAAACAGCAAAGGGCCAGATGAGGGGAATGGTCTTCAGGGCTGATGCTGGCTTGTGAGACATGTCAGAGTAAAACTGGCAGCCTTCACATCTGTTGACTATATCTTTCGCCATTTCATTTGCTCGTGGCCAATAAAATCCGGCTCGGTATGCTTTAGCCATGATGGCCCGAGAGGACGCATGGTGACCACAGGTCCCTGAGTGGATGTCATTGAGGATCATTCGACCTTCTTCTGGCGTTATGCATCTCTGACCGACTCCAGTCACGCTTTCCCTGAACAGTTGTCCTCTTATCACAGTAAAGGCCTTGGATCGACAGACGATCTGTCGAGCCTCTTCTTCGTCATCTCGGAGTTCCTTCCTAAGGATGTACGCAATGTATGGCACTGTCCAGTCGGGAGTAATGACCAGAACCTCCATGATTAGATCGACCACGGTTGGGACCTCGACTTCAGTCCGATCTGTGGCGCTCTTAGGCTGCGGGGGCTCTTTACTAAAAGGATCTTCCTAAACTTTCGGTGTGTGAATATGTTCCAAAAATTGCTAGGAATGGCTTCTCTCTTGGAACCTATCTTTGCCAAATCATTGGCTGCTTGATTTTTCAGACGAGGTATGTGATGGAGCTCTAACCCCTCAAACTTCTTTTCCAACTTCCTCACCGCATTGCAGTAACCAGTCATAGCTGGGCTTCTAACGTCCCATTCTTTCATCACTTGATTGACCACCAAATCCGAGTCGCCGTAAACCATGAGGCGACGGACGCCGAGTGAAATGGCCGTACGTAACTCATATAGGAGTGCTTCATATTCTGCTTCGTTATTGGAGGAATCAAAGTGAATCTAGAGGACGTATCTGAGCTTGTCTCCTCGGGGGGATACCAGTACCACCCCAACACCAAAACCATTCAGCATCTAGGATCCATCAAAGAACATGGTCCAGTGCTCCGAGTGAACTTGAGTCAGCAGTTGTTGTTCGATCCACTCGGCGAGGAAATCTGCCACTGCTTGGGACTTGATGGCTTTCTTTGCCTCAAACTTGATATCTAAAGGAAGGAGTTCAATCGCCCATTTTTCCCCTCGACCAGTTGCATCTCTGTTGTGCAGAATCTCCGACAATGGAGCATCGCTGACGACTGTAACAGAGTGATCGGAGAAATAGTGTGCAACCTTCTTCATGGTCATGTAAATCCCATAAACAAGCTTCTGATAGTGTGGATATCTCTGCTTTGACGGAGTCAGAACTTCAGAAACATAATAAACCGGGCGCTGAACTTTATAGGCTTTTCCCTCTTCTTCCCGCTCGACCATAAGTACTGTACTGACGACTTGTCCAGTGGCTGCTATATAAAGCAGTAAAGGCTCTTTGCTGATTGGGGCAGCAAGCACCGGTTGGGTGGAAAGCAGGGCTTTTAGCTCTGCAAATGCTGCATCAGCTTCAGGAGTCCACTCGAACTTATCTGATTTCTTCATTAGTCGGTAAAGAGGCAGTGCCTTTTCATCGAGGCAAGAAATGAATCGACTTAGGGCGGCCAAACAACCAGTAAGCTTCTGGACATCATGCACATGCACAGGGCGTTTCATCCGGACTATGGCACCCACTTTCTCTGGGTTAGCGTCGATCCCTCGTTTGGAAACGAGAAAACCGAGTAATTTTCCGCCTGGAACTCCAAACATGCACTTTGATGGATTAAGCTTGATATCATACCTTTTGAGGTTGGCAAAGGTTTCAGCAAGGTCGGCCAGTAGGTCGGAACCTTTACGTGACTTGACCACAATGTCATCCATGTATGCTTCCACATTTCAACTGATCTGAGTGAGCAGACACTTCTGAATCATCCGCATGAATGTGGCTCCAGTGTTCTTCAAACCGAATGGCATAGTGACATAACAGAAGCACCCAAATGGGGTGATGAAAGCTGTTTTTATCTCATCGGGTCTGTACAAACGGATCTGATGATACCTGGAATAGGCATCCAAAAAGGACAAACGCTCACACCCTGCAGTCGAGTCGACTATTTGGTCGATGCGAGGGAGAGGAAAGTGGTCCTTCGGGCAGGCCCGATTGATATGCTTGAAGTCAATGCACATGCGAAGTGAGTCGTCCTTCTTGGGGACCATGACAACATTAGCTAACCACTCGGAGTGGTAAATCTCATGGATAAACTCAGCTGCCAAAAGCCGAGCCACCTCTTCACCGATTGCCTTCCTCTTCTGTACGGCGGGCCGTCGAAGATGTTCTTTGACTGGTTTCACTTTTGGGTCGACTCGTAAATGATGCTCAGCCAGTCCCTTGGGAACACCTCACATGTCTGAAGGTTTCCGTGCAAAGATGTCCTAGTTCTCACGGAGGAACTGGATGAGCGCTTCTTCCTATTTGGAGTTGAGTGTTGTTGAAATGTGAGTCGGAGCGGCATTGGGATCCGTCGGGTGAATGTGAATCGACTTTGTTTTGCCAGACGACTGGAATGCTGGATCCGTGGAAGGCTTCTTGGCTCGCAACAAATCACTCGGATTTGCATTTTTTTTTGATATTCCTACAATTCTACTACGACCATCTGTGCATCGGCGATCTTTGAGCCTTTCCAGAAGAACTCTTCCGCCTTCTTCCGACTACCAGTGATAGTGATCACCCCTTTGGAACCAGGCATCTTCAATTTGAGGTACATGTAACATGGTCGAGCCATAAAACATGCATAAGGTGGCCTGCCCAGAATAGCATGATAGGCACTCTGGAAATCCACAACTTCAAATGTCAACTTTTCTTTGCGGTAATTCTTGGAATCACCGAAAACCACGTCGAGAGAAATCTGGCTGAGTGATGCAGCCTTCTTACCGGGAATGACTCCATGGAAACTCATATTGCTTTCACTGAGTCTGGACATCGGAATGCCCATTCCTTTCAACATCTCAGCATACAGTATATTCAGGCCACTGCCACCATCCATCAGAACCTTAGTCAGTCGGGTGCCTTCGACTACTGGGTCGACCACCAACGCTTGCCTCCTAGGGGTGGCTATGTGCGCTAGGTGATCGGACTGGTCGAATGTAATGGTAGTCTGGGACCACTTCAAATAACTGGGTGTCACCGGAGCGACCATGTTCACTTCTCTGTTGATGACTTTCAATGGACTCTTACTCTCAACTTCAGTGAAAATCATCAGAGTGGAATTCACGTGGGGATAACCATCATCATCCTCTTCCTCGGCCTCAACCTTGTCTGCTTCTTTCTCCTTTTCCTTGGGTTGTTTCTCTCGGAATTGCTGGATTAGGAGTCGACACTGTCGAGTGGTATGCTTCGGGTAAATGAAATTACCCTCTTCATCTTTTTTGGTGTGAATGTGGCATGGTAAATCCAGCACATCATTTCCATCTTGATCTTTTAATTTCTCGGGGTTCCACGGCCCTTTGGGCTTCCCCTTGAACTTTCCTTGATTCACGGCTAAGGCTTCACCAGGAGCGGCTGGCTCGGCGTTGCGCTTCTGCTTCCGGCTGGAGTTTCCTCCTCCGGTTTCATGGGCGACTGTTTTGTGCTTGCCACTCCGGAGTCAGTCTTCTTCTTCATTGTTGGCGTACTTGGTGGCAATTTCCATCATCCGAGTCAGAGTCATATCTCCTATCCGACCGAATTTCAGATTCAACTCCCAATATTTGACGCCTTCTTTAAAGGCACAAATTGCCTGATGATCAGACACATTCTCCACCGTGTGGTGCAATGTGATCCATCTCTGGATATAATCCCTCAAAGTTTCATTCAGTTTCTGAATGCAACACTGTAATTCTCTCAACCCTGTTGGCCGCTTGCAAGTACCTTCAAATGTCCTAACAAACACTTGAGCAAGATCTTCCCAAGATAAATACTACTAGGTGCTAACTGATTCGTCCATGCTCTGGCCGAGCCCTCCAGCATCAGAGGAAGGTGTTTCATGGCCACTTCATCATTGCCGCCACCAATCTGAACGGCCACTCGGTAGTCTTCAAGCCAAGTGTCAGGCTTGGACTCACTAGTGAACTTACTGACTCCAGTCGCCAACCTAAAGTTGGGGGAATCACTGCAGCCCTGATGCCTGTGCTGAAGCACTCTGGACCTGAGACATGCACTCTGCTGCTGGTTGGTGGATCTCTATCATGACCTTCTCGGTGAGCTCTGTTTCTGTCGACCAAGCCCTGAATGAGAATAGATCTCGCATCAAAGCCTGGCTCTCTGGGGTCGACTGGAATCCCTCGTCCAACACTGTGAGGGTGCCAGTCATCACGTTGCCGAGGCACGTATGACCCACTCCTTGGGGGAGGTGTGGGCACTCGATGACGATCATCGCGATCGATTCGGTGATCATACTGCTCACGGTTTCTGTACTGATCTCGTCGATCTCCACATCCCTCAGGCCTCGGGGGTGATCTTGAGCTGTGAGCCGACTGGACTGTGCCTGCAACCACGGATCTGCTGTGAATCCTATTCCACGACTGAGATACTACTGTTTGCTGCTCACCCACGGCTCGGAGCAAGGCCCGGATCTGCACCAAACACCGACCAGCTTCTGACTGGGAAGGTTGAATTGACTCCGCTATTCGGGCCGCCGCTGCGAGATTCTGGATTGGATTTCGGTATACCTGAGTCGGAGGCGGAAAAAGTTGACGTCAACTGGATTCGGGAGCACGCTGCCGAGCACGCTCGTCGAGTGCGCGCTGGAGGTTCTCCAGTCGAGTGCGCTCAGCCAAGTTGGCCAGGCGCGCCTCCTCCAAGGCCTGGGCCTCAGGGGTTTCTCCGATGATAGGAGTGTGAAGTGCATCCATGTTCCGGCGGCGAAGTTCTTCTCTCCGTTGCGAAGAGAGGGGTTCGGGGCGGTACTCTTCATGAACACGCGACGGATCGCCGCCCCCATCGCCTCCGTCTTCACGGGTGAAACCAGGAGGACTGTGTGGTCCATTGACCATCAAAACTTCCGCCGCAGGGTCGCTGCCGTCGCATTCAGATGCAGTCTCTACGGAGCCGGTCGACAGATCGAATAGGCCGTAGAGAGTTTCGTCGGGCTCGATTGCCGCGACTTGGGGGGTGGCCGACTGGCGAGCCACCGCATGCTTCACCCACCGCTGAAGCCTCGATCGACCGAAACGTTTGTTTCGGCGGGCTGCAGGGAGGGGGAAGCTACAGGAGCCGACCGATATTGGGTCGACGGCTGCCGCAAGAGGACGTCGCGGACGAACGCGCAAAAGTGCATTGCCCCGCGGACGGGGAGTGCATCGACGTCGAGTGGAGCCTCCTGAAGCCAAGCAGAGTCGTCGGCGACAAACATGAGTGCGCTGAGATGGATCTTGCGGCGCTCAGCCAAACCTCCGCCAAAAACCATGATGAAGGGGATCGGAAAAATTGCAACTTCTCCAAAAAGTCGCTAAGACACCAGCCCCAAGGTGGGCGCCAACTGTCGTGGTTCTAAGTCTGACAGTAGAATGGGGGGTAGGAATGTAGAGGCAAGATCTTAGCTATGGAGGAGTTGTACTCAGGAGTTTTATGAGTTCACGCCCTTCTCGGAGGAAGTAACAGCCCTACGTCTCAGAGCCCGTAGGCGGTCGACTGGATTATATGCGTGTGTGTTATAGAAAGTGCGAACGCTTGTGCCTGTGGAGGGGGGTGGCTTATATAGAGTGCGCCAGGACTCCAGCCAGCCCACGCCACAGAGGCTTTAAGGTACATAAAGATGGGGGCGTTAATGGTAACGCCTGCAATAAAGATACTTAATGACCATTAAAGCTATGACTTAATTCTTGACCGTTGCAGAGTGGACTGACTCTAGATCTTCTGGTAGTCGAGTGATTATCTGTACAGTCGAGTGTCTTCAGGATTGTCGAGTGGAACATAACTTCATGGTCGAGTGGATGATGATTTTTCTTCGAATGCTCCTGGTACCTTTAGGGATGTCCTTGGGGAGGGTATCTTGAACAGATCCATGACCCTACCATAGGTACATAGCTTCATCATGCGCCATTACTAGTTTTAACTAGTAATGGCACACTGTCCACTGCTGTGCCATTACTAACATTTTTTTTCAAAACTACTAATGGCGCACCACACATGAGGTGGGCCATTAGTAATATATTTAGCACCAGGGTTACTAATGGCGCACCTGACGTGTGGTGTGCCATTAGTAACCCTGGTGCTAAATGCACCCCCCCTGTGGACCGCCTTTTCAGTTTAAAAAAAAGAAAATGATGGAAATGTCAAAAAAATGAAAACAATAAGTTTCCCATGTGATATGTGGTCTAGTTGTTGGGAAAATTTAATATGAATTTCGACTTTATTTGCAAAATCTCTCTGGAATTTAGTAAAATGGGCATAACTTTTGCATACGAACTCGGATTAAAAAGTTTTTTAATATGAAAAATCATCTTCTCGAAAAGTTACATCCGAATTTAACGGGGGGAACCCCGTTCAACATCTTCAAAATCCCCAAAAACCTAATAGAACGAAAGATACAGGGCTTTTAAGATCTAGAGGAAAAAAATAAAAAAAAATTCAAACTTACTAGTGGCGCACCATTTGCTAGGTGCGCCACTAGTAATAGAAAAAAAATTGGTTTCAAAAAAATTTGGGATTTTTTTTCAAAATATGATACATAATAGACCGGGAAGTTTGAAATATTTTTTTAAAATTTCATCATACTCATGAACATGAACAAAGTCCTAGACATCAGCAAGGTTTAATAGGATTGATATGATAGATATATCAACAAGTGCCTGTGAAGTGAGCTGGTGCTGGGGTTGGATAGAACTGCGAAGTTAAGCGTGCTCGGGCTGGAGTAGTTGAGGATGCGTGACCTTCCGGGAAGTTTGACCATAGATTGTGATTTGACTTGAGATTAAGCATATTGACCCGAGATTAAGCCATAGTGATCTGAGATTAAGAAAAAAAATTGAAAATATTTTGTTGTTTTTTTAAATCTTGCGCTCTACGGACTCACATTTTTGCCTATGGCATCCTTGAGCACTTGTTGAACTTCCTCCACCCATGATTCATGCTTTTGGCGGGCGGCTCATTCCCCCCGCCTCCTTCTTGGCCTCGGCCAACGCGTTTTTGAGGGTCTCGACCTCAAACGCGTCAACTGTGAGCATAATGTTGGGGAACGTAGTAATTTCAAAAAAAATCCTACGCACACGCAAGATCATGGTGATGCATAGCAACGCGAGGGGAGAGTGTTGTCCACATACCCTCGTAGACCGAAAGCGGAAGCGTTAGCACAACGCGGTTGATGTAGTAGTACGTCTTCACGATCCGACCGATCAAGTACCGAACGCACGGCACCTCCGAGTTCTGCACACGTTCAACTCGATGACGTCCCTCGAACTCCGATCCAGCCGAGTGTTGAGGGAGAGTTTCGTCAGCACGATGGCGTGGTGACGATGATGATGTTCTATCGACGCAGGGCTTCGCCTAAGCACCGCTACGATATGACCGAGGTGGATTATGGTGGAGGGGGGCACTGCACACGGCTAAGAGATCCAAGGGATCAATTGTTGTGTCTATGGGGTGCCCCTGGCCATGTATATAAAGGAGTGGAGGAGGGGAGGGGCCGGCCCTCTCTATGGCGCGCCCTAGGGGAGTCCTTCTCCCACCGGGAGTAGGATTCCCCCTTTCCTAGTAGAACTAGGATCCCTTCCAAGTAGTAGGAGTAGGAGAGAAGGAAAGGGAAGGGAAAAGGAGAAGGAAGGAAGGGAGCGCCACCCCCCTCCCTAGTCCAATTCGGACTAGCCCATGGGGAGGGGTGCGGTCACCCTTTGAGGCCTTTCTCTCCTTTCCCGTATGGCCCATTAAGGCCCAATACGAATTCCCGTAACTCCTCGGTACTCCCGAAAATGCCCGAATCACTCGGAACCTTTCCGATGTCCGAATATAGTCGTCCAATATATTGATCTTTACGTCTCGCCCATTTCGAGACTCCTCGTCATGTCCCCGATATCATACGAGACTCCGAACTCCTTCGGTACATCAAAACACATAAACTCATAATATAACCGTCATCGAACTTTAAGCATGTGGACCCTACGGGTTCGAGAACTATGTAGACATGACCGAGACACGTCTCCGGTCAATAACCAATAGCGGATCCTGGATGCTCATATTGGCTCCTACATATTCTACGAAGATCTTTATCGGTCAAACCGCATAACAACATACGTTGTTCCCTTTGTCATCGGTATGTCACTTGCCCGAGATTCGATCGTCGGTATCTCAATACCTAGTTCAATCTCATTACCGACAAGTCTCTTTACTCGTTCCATAATACATCATCCCAAAACTAACTCATTAGTTGCAATGCTTGCAAGGCTTATAGTGATGTGCATTACCGAGTGGGCCTAGAGATACCTCTCCGACAATCAGAGTGACAAATCCTAATCTTGAAATACGCCTACCCAAAAAGTACCTTTGGAGACACCTATAGAGCACCTTTATAATCACCCAGTTACGTTGTGACGTTTGGTGGCACACAAAGTGTTCCTCCGGTAAACGGGGGTTGCATAATCTCATAGTCATAGGAACATGTATAAGTCATGAAGAAAGCAATAGCAACATACTAAACGATCGTGTGCTAAGCTAACGGAATGGGCAAGTCAATCACATCATTCTCCTAATGATGTGATCTCATTAATCAAATGAGAACTCTTTGTCTATGGTTAGGAAACTTAACCATCTCTGATCAATGAGCTAGTCAAGTAGAGGCATACTAGTGACATATTGTTTGTCTATGTATTCACACATGTATTATGTTTCCGGTTAATACAATGCTAGCATGAATAATAAACATTTATCATGATATAAGGAAATAAATAATAACTTTATTATTGCCTCTAGGGCATATTTCCTTCACATAATTCCAAACTCAGCAAGATAGCACAAACAACAAGCCATATCATGTCAGATGTGAATCACGTACCTTGCTTCTCCGCCAACAGTTTGTTGGTGTGGATGAGCTCTTCATTGGCCCGCTCCAGCCGCCCCTTTAGTTTGGAAACTTCAATGGCATGGGCGGCTGCTGCCAACTTCGACGCATGTTTGTTCAAATACACATGTATCTTAATCTCCTGTGAAATATTCGATCATCTATTCGGCTTTTTCTTCGCGAACACCGAACGGAGTCTCAGGGGCTATTAACTATACACAGGCATTCTGTTTATTCAAACCACGTACCTCAAAGCCCGTCAGAAGGCTAGTATAGGTCTCGTTCAATCCGCTCTTAGTGGACCGAACCTTTTCAACCACCGCCACCTATAAGGGTATGATGTTCTTCAATGACGGAGGAGCTCTGAAGCGCTTCCATCACAGTGCCCGGCGCCTCCGGATTGACAGAGGTCGCCGGAGGAGTCGACGCACCCCCTTCTTTCGAAGGAGGCTCCTCGCCTGATCCCGAAGCCATAGTGTCCTCTAGAATGATATTTGATTGGGGGCCGAATTGGGCATGGCCCCCGTCACCAGTCTCCATGGGGGTCCGCTCCCCCATGTTCTCGGCTATAGAGGTATTGCCCTCTGACACCACCTTGATGGCTTCCCGCACCTCTTCATGTCCTGGAGAGGCCCCTCAGGACAACACTTCGGGGTTGTCCGTAGCAGTGGGTGGAGAGGCCGGTGGAGTGTCCGAACCCAGCGAATTCTGAGAGGACGATGATTGCCGGGGGAGATCGCGGGTTGGATTATAATACATGATTTTGTGCGTTAGAATTACAAGGCATAAAGTTGGATACATACATTATCCTTAAATACTTATGATTCGGCTGAAGGCTTCGACCTGGGGTTCCATTCGGGGATGGCTTGAGCGTCCGATTCCGAATCGTCTGAAAGGGAGAGTTTTCCCTTCTTGGACGCTTCTGCCTCTAGATCTGCGGAAGATCCCCTTCTCCTCTTTCCACCCTTGAGGGACAATTGTGATCCTCCTCTTCCTCCTCATCTTCATCATGGGAGGAGAGAGATTTGGTGTCTTCAGATGATATGTCCGAAGCACCTTTTCGGCGAAGGCCACTCCGGGCCTCCTTGCCCTTCTTCTTGGCCTTCTTTTCTAGCACCTGGTACGGCGCTGGAACCAGCATCTTCGTCAGAAGAGGAATAGCCGGGTCTTCGGGTAGGGGAGCCGGACACTTGATCCGCTCTGCCTTCTTCGTCCAGCCCTAGGAGACAAGGGGAGGGGTTGAACTTACTCCTTGGATCTACAAATCAAGGATATGATTAGAAATCCGAAAAACTTACTGGTGTGGCTGGGTGAGTGCAGTCATGGCCCAGGTCTTCGGTTGTTGGCGGCCACGGCCTTTGGGCCTTGAATAGCAGTTTCCATATATCTTCGTGCTTCGTGCCGAAGAACCGCTGCAAGGTTCGAGGACTTGCCAGATCGAACTCCCACATATGGGAAGTCCGGCGTTGGCAGGGGAGAATCCGGCGAAATAGCATCACCTGGATCATGCTGGTGAGGCTAGTGTTCTTGTCCACCATGCTCTTGACGTGCTTTGCAGCGTCATCACCTCGTCAGATGACGCCCAATGTAGGCCCTTCTTGAGCCATGATGTGAGCCGCATTAGAGGACCGGTTTTGAACTCAGAGTGGTAGCCCATGAGGCATCGAGAGGTTCCGTAACATAGAACCACTCCTGTTGCCACCCCTTTACGGTCTCTATGAAGGTCCCCTTGGGCGAGGTGACGTTAGGGAGCTTGCTCACCATGGAGCCGCCGCACTCCGCGTGTTGACCCTCGACCACCTTTGGCTTC